>NW_024081515.1:0-15423 GCF_003009895.1 Hyaena hyaena
GAAGGAACACAACTTAGAAATCAAGGAAGGAAAAATCTTGGTAAACACCATCAGCTCAGTAGAGATGCCTGAAGCCTATACTTAGAGAGAGAACTCAGGCCCCATAAACACTGATACCCTCCAACAAATCAGATTGGATTCAAGCATTCCATTCCTACCACAGCTGACACAGAATCAAAAGTCAATAATGTAATAGAGCCTAACAAAATGCCTTGAATTCTATAGGTAAATAATAAAAATTAATTCCCTTATTAGTAATAATTAAATATTTTCAAATAATAATAAAATTAATGAAAATAATTATCTTTTATTTGGAGTGCCTGACACATGTCCAGGTTTGGATCTTGGCTTTACGTTAGGTTTTATTAATTTATCTTTAATTCTTATACCAAATTTACAAGTGAAGAATTATTTATGTCTGATTAGAAGACATGTGCACAGATGTTATGTGACTTAGAAAATCTACACAGCTTTATATGCCTGAGTTAAGATTTAAATTCTGAACTGTTTGGTTTCCACAAACACTTTCTGGGGTCAAGTGGGTGTGGATCTTCATGGAATATATGAAGAGGTTACATCAGAGAAAAAAGATAAGTCTGTAGGGAAATTTGGGTTTATTTTTGAAGAAAATTATCTCCTGTAAAAAGTAGTCATCTTAGATATTTTTTCCCTTGGAATTTGGAGGACTTTATAAATTTTACAAAAATATCTCTTAAAATACTCATCAAAAAGAAAAATAATAATGAAATAATTCATTCAGAACATATTTACTGGGTGTTTTTTATCAGATACTCCTATATTTTAGACCTGTAGCAATGAACAAAACAGACAAAGTCCCTAGCCTGATGCAGATTAGATCCTATTGGAGTGGACAGTTACTAAATAAACAAAAATATAATTTAAGGAGTCACCAGTACTGGATTGATATTTATAGCTCAACTAAAGTGATGGACTGAAAGCCTGTTTAGATGAGGTTCAAAAAATTGACAAAAAAATATGAGACATAATGTAAAGACCAG
This sequence comes from Hyaena hyaena, assembly GCF_003009895.1. Classification (NCBI taxonomy): domain Eukaryota; kingdom Metazoa; phylum Chordata; class Mammalia; order Carnivora; family Hyaenidae; genus Hyaena; species Hyaena hyaena. The sequence continues at coordinate 1,020 of NW_024081515.1, forward strand.
GAGAATTATGGAATTCAGGAGATATCTGGGAAGCCAATGTGTTGGAAAAAGCACTGCTGCATCCATTTTTCCACCCAAAATTCTGTCCTGTGTTGGAAGTCTTAATAATGTGATGTGATGGCTTCTCCGTGATTCTAGACAGTGGGTTGAATTGAGTTACATCCAAACAATAAGAACTAAATATTTCCTAGTCAATCAATGAAATAAAGAAGGGACCATAGACAGGCACTGATACCAACATTCTTTCATATATATTATGTTTTTGTGAAACAATCAAAAATTTAACTTTTTACCTAGTTGTGTAGGTATCTATGCCTAAAGCATGAGAGCTACAAACTCCTAACCTACAAACTTAATGAGGTCACTACCTTATTAAATTGACATCTATATGCAGCAGTACCTCCTAGATCACAAATCATGTTAAAGGCTGAAGAAAAGTGATATACAGTAAAACTCTTGTTTGTGAGCATGCTTCATTCTGGAAACATGCTTGTAATCCATGGCACTTGTATATCAAAGATAATTTCCCCATAATAAATAATGGAAACTCAGATGATTTGTTCCACAACCCAAAAGTATTCACATAAAAATGATGACAATACTGAAATATAATACAAAATAATAAAGAAAATATAGAAGTTAAAGAAAAATAAGTTAACCTGCACTCTGAAAACCTTTGTGGCTGGTGTGAGGGAGACAAGAGAGAGGAGGGTTATTGTGTAAGACGACTTTCACCATCACTAATGAATCATTGCTATCTACTGCCTCTTTAAGTCTTATTCTTTTCGTACAACTTTAACAGGGAACCCATTCAATGACACTCCTTTTGAGGATTTCATGGAAATGTGACATTGCATTGTCATTAAATGGATTCATCACTTGCACTGCTACACCCTTATTCAGGTGGTGCTTTTCTATAACAGTTTGCACTGTTTCCCACATTCTACACATCTCTCTAACCTCATTTGAAGTGAGGGATTCCTCGACCTTTTTCTCTTCTTCCTCTTCAGACATAGATTTCTTATAAAATCTTGCAATTTTGACCACTTGTTTACCTCATTTGTACTTCTCAATGATTTCCTTCTTAACTTCCACCATAATCATCTTCTTACCATCTTTCTTTTCAACCTTTTTCTGCATTGGGGCCATTGTATACACTCACACAGATATTGACTACAGTACAATATTAATAAGCTCTTGTCATGTACTGTATGTAACATAACTGGCAATAAGGCAGCAGAGGAGAGGGTCTCTATCTGCAGGCAGCCTGACCTAGAATGAAGCAAAGCATTCCTAAGCTTACTCTTGTATCAAAAAGCAAAGGACTGTCAATAGATGCTTTGAAGTGACAAAAACTACACTATTTCCTGTTTGGGGCACCTTCCAATGCTCTGAAAAATCACTGATTTTTGCCAAACACCTAGGCCTGAGATCAAACATCTGAGCATGGGAGACAATCACCTACAATCTTGCAGAGAGAGAGAGACCTACAGAGAGACAGAGAACCATTGGCTCAGTTGTGATCACATGACCTTCAGTGTCACGTACTACTTGTATTGTAAGACTTTGCTCATTTGTCAAGTTAAAGTTTAATAGAAACATTTGCTCATATTGTGGAACACTCACAGAACAAGTTACTAACAATCCAAGGTTTTACTGTACATGGATTTATATTTAACACAGCATGATAAGCAGTCATGAAAATCTCCAGAGTGAGTTTGATGCTAGAACATTCATTTGAGGATCCTCATGAAAGAGATGTTTTTATCCTGGACTATATGTTTTCTAAACTGAGACCTGCTTTGCTAACCAACACAGTTGTCTGAAGGGTCCCAGTTACCATCTGAATTCCAGTTGCATAAACTCAACAAATATTTCTTCCAGTTCCCAGGCTGGAATTTCATAGTAATGACAACATTTTATCTTGAATTTGAGTGCAAACCATTCAAACTAATTGGATAGTTAAGCACATACAGAAGTCATTTCACTGAAGACAGTATAGTTACAAAGTACGAATGTATTGCAGCTGTAAAACCCTTTTCTGCATGTACCTGCGCCCAGGTCCCTTAGCATACAATCATTTGAAATATTTCCCCACATGAGACTCAGGAACTTAATCTTTAAAAGTTGTAGCAAAAGCGGGAGTAGAATAAGGCTGAAGACATCACTGGTGCCTTCCATTGCATATTCATGGATGAAATGAAATGATTTTAGTTAATATCAACTCTAAAGTGCTATCAATTGCATAGTTAATTTACCTAGAGAAAAACTTCAACAGCTGTAACCTGAAATTTCTCAAGAAATATTTAATAGATTACTGGCATCAAAAAAATCAAAAGATCACATATCAAAACATTAGTTAAATGGTGTTCTGCTAATGGTAATGACAAAACTGGACTTCGAGGAATTTCTTTCGTAATTGATAGATACTATTGATCCATAGCCTGAAACAATGGCTCCAGAGCAGTGATGATTTTACCAGTTAGATTTGATGTAAGACACCTCTTTCTCTAGAAAAACGGCAGAGTGTACTGGTTGTTTGGTACAATATATGTTTTTCAGATAATCTGAATATATCCTTATGCCTTTTAATTTCTATTGGAAGCTTTTTCTAAAATACATTTCACACACTTACAGCTGCTTAAATGAGGGTCCGAAACCATAATTTAATCTTTACTTGATTTTTATTTTCGAGACAATAATTAGGAAAAGCAATTTTTAAAGGTTTTCCAATTTTTTAAAAAAATTTATTAATGTTTTTTATTTATTTCTGAGAGAGAGACAGTATGAGCAGGGGAGGGTCAGACAGAGAGGGAGACACAGAATCTGAAACAGGCTCTGGACTCTGAGCTGGCTGTCAGCACAGAGCCCGACACGGGGCTCAGACCCACTAACCGCGAGATCCTGCCCTGAGCCGAAGTTGGACGCTTAACCGACTGAGCCACCAAGGCGCCCCAAGGTTTTCCAGTTTTTGATGTCTACACTAAATGGTCACACACACACACACACACACACACACATACACACACACACACACACTTTAAATAAATATGTTTAAAATGTCACTTCCAATATCAAGTTATCACCTGTTAATTCTCACTAGTCTGAAGGAATCATACACTACAGCACCTTCTTTCTGCTTATACATAATATGTCAGGATGCCATCAGAATTATTTCTAAACCACTTAACTAAGATGTTATGTGAGAATTGTTAAGGGCAAGTTTCTTTAATAATTATGTGTCAATTTCGTTAATGTAAAAGTAAGCTCACATTATTGAACATAGCTTAGAAAGATAGAATTTTGTTATAAAAACTTAGTAACTTTGAGTAAATTTTTTTTAAATTAATATTTATTTATTTATTTAGTTAGTTAGTTAGTTATTTCTGAGAGAGAGACAGCATGAGCAGGGGAGGGTCAGATAGAGGGGGAGACACAGAATCTGAAACAGGCTCCAGGCTCTGAGCTAGCTGTCAGCACAGAGCCCTACATGGGGCTCCAACCCACGAACAGTGAGATCATGACCTGAGCCGAATTCGGAGGCTCAACCAACTGAGCCACCCAGGTACCCTATCTTTGAGTGAATTTGAATTAAATTTGCTTATGTCAAATCCAAATATAGTTAAAAATCCATTTGTACAAAATTCATTTTTATTCCATTACTGCTTTTAAAAAGAATTAACCACATAGCAATATTATGCACTAATTCATGTTTCCCCAAATTCATATGTGGAAGTCCTAAACCTGATGTGACTGTATTTGGAGATAGGGCCTTGACAGAAGGGATTCATGTTAAATTAAGGTCATAGGTATGGGACCTTAATCTGATGAGACTGATGTACTTATAAAAAGAAAGGAAGATGCAACAGTTCTCTCTCTCTTCTGGCACATAAAGGAAACATCTTGTGAAGATGTCGTGAGAAGGCAGATAGAAAAGTCTCACCAGAAACCAACCCTCTTGGGGCCTTGCTCTTGAACTTCCATCCTCCAGAACTATGAGAAAATACATTCCTGTGGTAAGCCTTCCCTTTCTGTGGTATCTTGTTATGACAATTCATGCTTACTAATACAATCAACAATTAACTATTTTTCCCAATTGCTTGTTAACTTCTTTGTGATATCAGTAAATCAATGAGTTACAAATTAAGATAAAATCAATAGTGCCATAGAAAACAGTCAACATAACCTTCAATGAGAGAATGCAAGAATTATTCTGGATACTTTCCTTATAAATTATTTCCAATCATGGAATATTAAAATGTGTTTTGTACCAATGGGTCTTGAGATTGCACAGCATAGTAAAATCCACTCAATGTTTTCTGTTTATTTTTTAAAATATGTTTTGATATTTTGAACCAGAGTTATAGTTTGTGGTTGCAAAGAAAAACGTGGGTGGCATCTAGGAAAGAAGACCTTATTGGTGTCAAAAGTAAGGGTCTCCATCGCTTCCAAGCTTTTCAGCTTGGAAGTGAGTTCTGAACCTCTGTTGGAAATCCCTTGAGTCCTGTCTACATGAAAGATTTCTTGCCCCTGCATGGACTGCCACCATGCTCCATGGCAGGCCTAAGAAAGACTTCATAAAACAGAGGAAACAAAAACAAAATTGGTCTAAGATCTTTCTCAATTCATTTTTTCTTTCCATGTGAATTCAGGAGAGGATCAAAGAACATCAGTCATGATTATCTAAAGGATGAAGACACTGTACTGGACATCAAGATGAAGACAAAAGAAAATGTCCCAAAGTCACCCATGTGTTCGTTGTAGCATTACAAAACAAAGACTCCACTGATATTAGAGCCATAAATAGGCATTGGATGTCTTTTGAACCAGTCATTTTTAGGTACAAGAAAACTGAAAAACTAAAATTTAAATGACTTATTCACATTCCTCTTTGTTATCCTTGCATAAGATCATGATCAAGAGTGAGCCTCAGATACCAAGTTAGATTCTTCTAATGGAAGAATATGGAATCTTAAGGCTCTCTCAAATTTGCGTATCCTAAGGGACAAGCCAGAAGCTCCTGTACCTGCCCCCATTACTCACCTGGGTCCAATTCCCACCTACGCTTCCCATCCTGCCATCCATTGCCTGCCCTTGCTGCTGCCTGCATACTTGTCTTAAAAACTATTTCAGGCTTCCACCTGCAGCCCCCTGTATTTAATTTCTTAATCAGCCCTTATTATTTGTCAGAACTTTTCATGGTAAATATGGAAACCAATCTGAGATGGTTAGTTGATTATATAGTAAAAGTATGCTAAGTGAAACAAGTCAGTCAGAGAAAGACAGATACATGTTTTCATTCATATGTGAAACTTGAGAAACTTAACAGAAGATCATGTGGAAGAGAAGGAGGCAAACCACAAGAGACTCTTAAATACAGAGAATAAACTGAAGGTTGATGGGGGTGGGAGGTCACGGGGGAGAGGGGAAATGGGTGAAGGGCATTGAGGAGGACACTTGTTGGGATGAGCGCTGGGTGTTGTATGTAAGTGATGAATCATTGGAATCTACACCCAAAACCAACAGCACACTAGAAACACAGTATGTTAGCCAACTTGACAATAAATTATATTGAAAAAAGAATAATAGGGGCTCCTGGGTGGCTCAGTCGGTTAAGCATCCGACTTCGGCTCAGGTCATGATCTCACAGTTCTTGTCGAGCCCCATGTCGGGCTCTGTGCTAACAGCTAGCTCAGAGCCTGGAGCCTGTCTTCGTATTCTGTGCCTCCCTCTCTCTCTGACCCTCCCATATTCATGCTGTATCTCTCTCTCTCTCTGTGTCTCCCTCTCTCTCAGAAATAAATAAAACATTAAAAAATTAAAAAATAATAATAAACAAGTAAAAGCATGCATCATAGGCCCATGAGCAAAAATGTTGCTGGCTTTCAGGAAGTGCTCTCCATAGGAACTAAGAAGTGAATCTAGTTTTTTGCCTCTCATCTGAGATCCCATATGCCTCATTTCATGTATATTGGAAAAAATAAAAACAGAAAGATGGGATAAGTTATTGTTGTTTTTAATTTTAAGGGGGAAGTACTCATTTGGGAAATATTTTTCTCAATTTTACTGAGATATAATTGTCATATAGCACTGTATAACTTTAAGGGAGATAGCATAATGACATGATATATATACACTATGAAATGGTTACCACAATAATTTTGAACAATCTTAATAGTTTTGCTAAATAAATACATGAGGGGTGCCTGGGTGGCTCAGTCGGTTAAGCGTCCGACTTCAGCTCAGGTCATGATCTCATAGTTCGTGGGTTCGAGCCCCACATTGGGCTCTATGCTGAGAGCTAGCTCAGAGCCTGGAGCCTGTTTCAGATTCTGTATCTCCCTCTCTCTGACCCTCCCCTGCTCATGCTCTCTCTCTTTCTCTCTCTCTCTCTCTCTGTCTCTCTCTCATAAATAAATAAAACATTTAAAAAACATACATGTTACAGAGAAACTGAACTAAAATAGATGTTTGTCTAGTTTTCTAAGGAGTAATGCTCCTTATTGAAAGTTGAATTACAGAAAACATATCTCTGTAGTTTGAAGATAGTATTATAAGAGCCTGGGAGAAAACAAAAACTATTTTTAGTAGTTTGGACATGAAGCAAATCGTTATCATGGGATAGTACCTAGGACAAGTTGGGTGGGTGGTGAATGAAAAGAGTCTCCTCCCTTTATGGGAAAGTTGGCCTGATCACTTGTGTCACAGCAGGTAGGTGATAGGGACAGACATCATTGTAGGTATGTCCCATAGTCATTAAAACAACAGTCTTCAAGAATATTAAATATTATGTATTTTAACTGAGGAATTTTCTTCTTAGAAATTTATTCTAAGGAAATTCCTATACAACAGTCATCCTATGGAAACAACCAGATAAAAATAACAGATTTTTATAACCATGTTTATCAAAAAAGGGTGGTAGTTCGCATCAATAGTTTATTGGTAAGTAGGCTCTCACTAGGAATTAGCGGAGTGATATTTTGCCAGAGCATTATCCAGTATCCAATCTAGAGGAGGGACAGAGAAACATTCCCCCAATTCTTCTCTCTACAGCCCTCCTGTCTCACTTCTGGAGCTAAAGAAAATGGCTAAAAACCATTATTAAGATCACAACCCACCCCTTCCACCAAGGCCCAACTATCCTTACTTCTAATTAGCATGTAGTGTTGTCTTTTGTTTCTGGTCTTTTGTTTAACGTTAAGTTTGCGAGATTTATTCTATACATTTTGTGGATACTCGTATTATCCATGTTATCATTCTACGTCATGGTTAAGCTTTAGTTCTTATTGTTGAATTGTATTCTCGTGTGAATTAAAAAAAAATCATTTCTACTCTCAGTGGGCATGTAGTTTCATTCTAGTTTGAAACTATTGAGAAGAATTGTCTTATACACATTCTAGCTCATCCATTTTATGAACATATGTCACATTTCTGTTGCGCATATACCAAGAACTGGAACTGCAGGATCATAGAGTATGAAATTACTCAGTTTCAGTAGATATTATTAGATAGCTTTCCAAACTAATTTTACTCCCATTGGCAATTATGAAAGTTGGAATTTGCTTCGTATCCTTGCCAATTGGATATTTACTCATTTTCTCCTATTAGGTTTCTACTGGTTGCATGTGATCACATTTCCCCAAAAATTGATAGGGAGCATAGTATCTTTCATATGTTTATTGGCCATTTGGCTTTGTTAAGTGCATGTTCAAGACATGTGTTTATTATTACTTTTCCCATTAGGTTTCCTGTCATTTTTTTTCTTTCTTTCTTTTTTTTTCTTTAATACAGTAGGCTCATATCCTCTTTTTTAAGTGTATCTTTATATGAGTTCATTGTTAGATACCTCTATCTACATATCTACCTCTATACATATATATCTATATTGATTTTCACTCTTTTAATGGTAACTTTTGATGAACAATAATTTTTAATTTTTAAAGTTCTTAATTTTTAATTTAAGTTAAAATTATCAATTTCACCTTTTGTGATTAATGTTTTCTGTTCTAGTCAAGAAATATTTAGAAAAATAACTTTGCTTAATCCAAGATCACAAAGGTGTTTTCTAAATTCACCCCTAAATGTTTTATTCTTTATGTTTAGACCAGTAATCCATCTGGAATTGATTTTGTGTATGGTATGAAATAGGTGTTCAGAGTCATTATTTTAAAATGGATATTAATTTACTCAGGACCATATATGGTATAATTTGTAATAATTTAGTACATCACATTATACTAAAATGGAGACTTTGTTGTATTCAGGAAATAAAGTATGTGTGGATCTGTCTCTGTATGCTTCAGTTGATCTTATTAGTCAATATATCTATCCTTCTTCCAATAACACTCTATTTTAATAACCATCGTTTTGTGGGTGCCTGAGTGGCACAGTTGGTTGAGCGTTCAACCCTCGATCTTGCCTCAGGTTATGATCATATGGTTCATGAGTTTGAACCTCCACATCAGGTTTCATGCTGACAGCATAGAGCCTACGTGGGATTCTGTCTCTGCTCCTCCACTGCACTCATGAGAGCACTCTCTCTAAGTAAATAAATATTTTTTAAAAAATCAAATAACCCAATTAAAAAAATAACCACAGTTTTGTAATAGAGTATAGAAAAAACTTACTGTTTCTCTTCGCACACTCACACAGAACACGTTTATGACCAGAGGTATGAACTTCTTCTCGCGTTGACTAAGTTTTCAATTCTAGCTAGGTGTCCTACAAGTCAGCACAATTCTGACACTAAACAACTCAGTGGACACCCGGAAGGTTAAGGGCACAGTCACAGAACACTGTCCTCCACCTCAGATAGCAACTGTAAGTAGTAGATCACCGGTTGCCCAAAACTTCTGTTCTTCTTGGCTACAAATTGTAGGTTCCCACAAACCCCATCGTAGGTACAATAATTTGATACAGCAGCTCTCAGAACCCAGGAAAACAGTTTATTTTTTTACTAAGGGCTTATCATGAAAGATATATATATATATTTTTTTTTTTTGAGAGAGAGAGAGAGAGAGAGAGAGAAGGTCAGAGGAGGGTCAGAGAGAAAGGGAGTCACAGACTGAAACAGGCTCCAGGCTCTGAGCCGGCAGTCAGCACAGAGCCCGACGGGGGGCTCGAACCCACGAACCGCGAGATCATGACCCAAGCGAAAGTCGGACGCTTAACCGACTAAGCCACCCAGGCGCCCCTCATGAAAGATATTTTATTTTATTTACTTAAAAAAAATTTTTTTTAATGTTTTGCTTATTTCTAGGAAAGATATTTTAAAGGCTACAACTGAACAGCATGATGAAGAGGGACATAGAGTGAAGTCTAGGAGGGTCCAGATCACAGGAGCTTCTGTCCACATAAGCTGGAGTGCTCCCTCCCTGGCATGTAGATGTATTCATCAACCCAGAAGCTCCCAGAATCCTGTACTTCCTGGATTTTTGTGAAGGCTTCATCATGTAGACATGATCAATTATTTACTCACTTTTCAGCCTCTTTCCTCTCTCCAGAGAATGTAGGTGGGGCTAAAAGTACCAAGTTTCTAACTATACTTGATCTTCTTGCTGACCAGCTAACATTCAAGGACCTACTAAGATTTGCTGTATTAGAGCAAAGATTTTCCCATCATTCAGGAAGTCCTAGCGATTTAGAATCTCTGTGTAAGACACCAAGATCAAAGACCAAATATTAGACAAAAGATGATCCTAGAACCCTTATTGCTTAGGAGATGACAAGTGTTTTAGGAGCCCAGTGTCAGGCACCAGAGTCAAAAGACCAATTATTACCAGAGACCAGGAATATACAGATAGAGATAAAGATAGAGACATATTATATATAATGTACTATTTCATAAAGAGCTTTGAGTTCTATTAGTATAGATATTTCAATTTTCCCCTAATTAGTCTTGGTTCTTTGTATTTCTCTCTTTTTTCTTTTCTTTTCTTTTTTTTTTCTTTTCTTTTCTTTTTTTTTCCTTTCTTCTTCTTCTTCTTCTTCTTCTTCTTCTTCTTCTTCTTCTTCTTCTTCTTCTTCTTCTTCTTCTTCATCTTCTCCTCCTCCTCCTCCTCCTCCTCCTCCACCTCCTCCTCCTCCTTCTTCTTCTTCTTTTGAGAGAGAGAGAGAGAGAGAGTCTCAAGCAGGCCTCCATGCTCCCAGGGCAGAGCCTGGCACAGGGCTCATCCCCACAACTCTAGGATCACAACCAGAACTGAAACCACAAGTTGGATGGGCCACCCAGTCGTCCCAGTTCTTTGTATTCCTAAAACTTAAAAGTTCAGCTTGTCAATTTCCATAAAGTATCCTACTGAAAAATATCAACATATAGTTTATTTTTTATTTTTGTTAAAGTTCTTTATTTTTGAGAGAGAGAGCAAGCGAACATGCACTTGAATGGGGGAGAAGCACAGAAAGGGAGAGAGAGAGAATCCCAAGCAAGCTCCATGCTCAGCACAGAGCCTAACCAAGGGGCTTGTTTCCATAACCCTGGGATTATGACCTGAGCCAAAATAGAGATTGCTCAAATGACTGGGCCACGCAGGTGCCCTAATATATAGTTTGATTTAGGAGACATTAATATCCTTACAATATTGCAGCTTAAAACCATGAAAATGTTATACCCTTTCATTTACTGAAATTCTTTAATTCTTCTCAACCATATTTTATAGTTTATTTTGTTTAGGATTTTTTCAGAACTTGTTTAAATTTATTACTTGATATTGAATGATTTTCTATTGTGAATTACTCATTTTATTTTCTAACTACTTGTTATCAGTATAGATAACCATATTTGATTTTTTATATTGATCCTTATCCAGTAATCTTGCTAAAAATTTATTAAATTCTATTAGACTGTAGATGTCTTTGTGTTATCTATCTGCATAATCATGTCATCTGTAAATAATGATGTTATCATTTCCTTCATATCATAATTTTATTTCTTTTTTTTATGTTTTATTTATTTCTAGGAGACTCTCTCCTAGAGAGACAGCGTGAGCAGGGGAGGGTCAGAGAGAGAGGGAGTCACAGACTGAAACAGGCTCCAGGCTCTGAGCTGGCAGTCAGCACAGAGCCCGATGCGGGGCTCGAACCCATGAACCGCGAGATCATGACCTAAGCCAAAGTCAGACGCTTAACTGACTAAGCCACCCAGGCACCCCTATTTATTTCTTTTTCTTGACTTGAAGAAATATGGTGTAGAAGTGCTGATAATGGATTTTCATTAACAATTTTTGGGCGAAAAATTCAATATGTCACCATTGTGCATTATGTGGACTGTAAAATTTTGAAGGTATTATTTTTCAGATTGAGAAAAATCTCTTCTATTTCTAGTTTTTTTCAAATCATACATGGGGGTTACATGGTATCAATTGCATGTATTAAATTTATTAATGTATTATACATGTATAATGTATTAATACATGTATTAAAATTATTTAAATACTACTCTTTATCCTATTTTTTATCAATGTGGTTAATTTTGCTACTTGCTTTATTAATTTTATTAATTTATGTATTTTCATATATAGCTATGTTTTTTCTTAGTTCATTGTGAAGTTGGTTTCCATATAACACCCAGTGCTCATCCCCACAAGTGCCCTTCTCCATGCCCATCACCCCCTTTCCCCATGTAGTATTCCATTGTATAGATAAACCACATCTTCTTGATCCATTCATCAGTTGATGGACACTTAGGCTCTTTCCATGTTTTGGCTGTTATTGAGAGTGCTGCTATGAACATTGGGCTACATGTGCTCCTATGCATCAGCACTCCTGTATCCCTTGAGTAAATTCCTAGCAGTGCTATTGCTGGGTCATAGGGGAGTTCTATTGTTAATTTTCTGAGGAACCTCCACACTGTTTTCCAGTGGGGCTGCACCAGTTTACATTCCCACTATCAGTGTAGGAGGGTGCCCCTTTCTCCACATCCTTGACAGCATCTAGAGTTCTCTGATTTGCTCATTTTAGCCACTCTGACTGGAATGAGGTGGTATCTCAGTGTGGTTTTGATCTGCAGTTCCCTGATGATGAGGGACGCTGAGCATCCTTTAATGTGTCTGTTGACCATCTGGATGTCCTCTTTGGAGAAGTGTCTGTTCATATATTCTGCCCATTTCTTCACTGGGTTGTTTGTTTTTCGAGTATGGAGTTTGGTGAGTTCCTTATAGATTTTGAATATTAACCCTTTATCTGATATGTCATTTGCAACTATCTTTTCCATTCTGTCAGTTGCCTATAAGTTTTATGGATTGTTTCCTTTGCCGTGCAGAAGCTTTTTATCTTGATAAGGTCCCAATAGTTCATTTTTGTTCTTGATTCCCTTGCCTTTGGGGATGTGTCAAGTAAGAAATTGCTGCGGTTGAAGTCAAGGAGGTTGTTTCCTGCTTTCTTAACTAGGGTTTTGATGGTTTCCTTTGCCGTGCAGAAGCTTTTTATCTTGATAAGGTCCCAATAGTTCATTTTTGTTCTTGATTCCCTTGCCTTTGGGGATGTGTCAAGTAAGAAATTGCTGCGGTTGAAGTCAAGGAGGTTGTTTCCTGCTTTCTTAACTAGGGTTTTGATGGCTTCCTGTCTCACATTCAGGTCCTTCATGCATGAGTTTATTTTTGTGTATGGTGTGAGAAAATGGTCTAGTTTCATTCTTCTGCATGTTGTTGTCCAGTTCTCCTGGCACCATCTGTTAAAGAGGCTGTCTTTTTCCATGGGATACTCTTTCTTGCTTTGTCAAAAATTAGTTGGCCATACATTTGTGGGTCCAGTCTTGAGTTCTCTATTCTATTCCATTGGTCTATGTGTCTGTTTTTGTGCCAATACCATACTGTCTTGATGTTTACAGCTTTGTAGTAGAGGCTAAAGTCTGGGATGGTGATGCCTCCTGTTTTGGTTTGCTTCTTCAATATTACTTTGGCTATTCGGGGTCTTTTGTGGTTCCATACAAATTTTAGGATAGTTTGTTCTAGTTTTGAGAAGAATAATGGTGCAATTTTGATTGGGATTGCAATAAATGTATAGATTGCTTTGGGTAGTAATGACATTTTAACAATATTTATTCTTCTGATTCATGAGCATGGAATGTTTTTCCATTTCTTTGTGTCTTCAATTTCCTTCATAAATTTTCTATAGTTTTCATCATACAGATCTCTTATATCCTTGGTTAGGTTTATTCCTAGGTATTTTATCGATTTTTGTGCAATTGTGAATGGGATCAGTTTCTTGATTTCTCTTTCTGTTGCTTCATTGTTGGTGTATAAAAATGCAACTGATTTCAGTATGTTGATTTTGTACCCTGCGACTTTGTTGAATTAATGGATCAGTTCTAGCAGGCTTCTGGTGGAGTCTGTCGGGTTTTCTATGTAAAGTGTATTGTCGTCTGTGAAAAGTGAAAGTTTGACTTCTTCTTTGCCAATTCTGATGCCTTTGATTTCTTTTTGTTGTCTGATGGCTGATGCTAGGACTTCCAGCACTATGTTAAACAACAGTGGTGAGAGTGGACATCCCTGTCATGTTCCAGACTTCAAGGGGAAAGCTCTCACATTTTTCCCATTGAGGATGATGTTAGTTGTGGGCTTCTTATAGATGGCTTTTATGATGTTTAAGTAAGTTCCTTCTATCCCGACCTTCTCGAGGGTCTCTATTAAGAAGGGATGCTGTATTTTGTCAAATGCTTTTTCTGCATCAATCGGCAGGATCATATGGTTTTTATCTTTTCTTTTGTTAATGTGATGTATCACACTGATTGATTTGCAAATATTGAAACAGCCCTGTAACCCAGGAATGAATCCCACTTGATCCTGGTGGATAATTCTTTTTATGTGCTGTTGGATTCGATTTGCAATATCTTGTTGAGGATTTTTGCATCTGTATTCATCAAGAATATTGGTCTGTAGTTCTCTTTTTTTTTTTTTGCTGGGTCTCTGGCTTGGGAATTAAAGTGATGCTGACTTCCATAGAAAGAGTCCGAGGGTTTTCTTTTGATTTCTATTTTTTGGAATAGCTTGAGAAGAATGGGTTTAAATATCTGGTAGAATTCCCCAGGGAAGCCATCTGGCCCAGGGCTTTTATTTGTTGGGAGATTTTTGATAACTGATTCAACTTCTTCACTAGTTATGAGACTCTTCAGATTTTCTATCTCCTTCCATGTGAATTTTGGTAGTGTGTGTTTAGGAATTTGTCCATTTCTTCTAAGTTGTCCAGTGTGTTGGCATATAATTTTTCATAGTATTCCCTGATAATTACTTGCATTTTTGAAGGTTTTTTGTAATAAGTCCATTTTCATTCGTGATTTTGTCTATTTGGATGCTCTCTCTTTTCTTTTTGAGAAGCCTGGCTAGAGGTTTGTCAATTTCGTTTATTTTTTTCAGAAAACCAACCTTTGGTTTCATTGATCTGTTCAACTGTATTTTTTTTTTTTTTT